>NC_057800.1:833676-835244 GCF_018294505.1 Triticum aestivum
GCTCTGGCAAGGAGGGGTCATCAACAACGTAGTCGAACTCAGTGGCATCAGCAACGTTCTCGGGGTCTATCGGAGAAGAAGAGGGGGGAAGAAACAGTAAATACGGAGCAAACAAACCATCACAAAACATAACGAGGTAATACGCAGAGCTAGGTATGCCCTAACGTGGTATTAGGTGATACCGGCGAAGGGGGAAAACATCCGAGAAAGTATTCCCGGCATTTCGTGTTTTCGGACAGACGGACCGGAGGGGAAATGTTGCGAGTTTGCTATGCTAGGGATGTGTGGCGGACGAACGGGCTGCGTATCCGAATTTGTCTCGTCGTTCTGGGCAACTTTCATGTACAAAGTGTTTCCATCTCAGCTACAGTTTATTTTATATTGATTTTAAAAGATTTTAATCATTTTTGGCATTTATTTAATTATTTTAATTCATCGTTATCCAGAATAGTGTTTGCTGACGTCATCATGGCGTCTCATGACGTCAGCATGACGTCAGCAGTCAACAGGGTGTTGACCGGTCAAACTGACGTGTGGGTCCCGCATGTCATTGACTGTTTAGTCCAATTAGGGTTTAACTAATCTAATTACTATTTAGTTAATTAACACTAGTTAATTAGGTTAATTAAACATTAATTGATTAACTTAATTGATTTAATTAATTAATTAATTGATATATTATTATTTATTTATTTATTTTAAATCTTTTTTTATTTTCGTTCAGGGCGTGGGCCCCATTCGTCACACACAGGGGGTCTTAGCGGGCGCTGGCGCTAGCAGTAACGGGCGATGGTCGGAGCCGAGCATCAGGCGCTAGCCTGCCCGACAGGGCACCGCGGCCAGGAGGCAAAGGGCGTCGGCGCGTGGCTCGGCGCTGCCGGCCATGACCGGAGCGGGGCGACGTGGCATGGCTAGACGAGGCCGGCCGGAGCACATGGGGTCCGTGGAGTTGGCGCAGGGCTCAGCGGTCGCACAGACTCGCGGGCGCGGCTGCCAGCGGTAGCGGCGAGGGAGGAGAAACAGGGGGGGCCAGGAGGGGCGCGAGGCACTGGGTGTGCTCGATGCGGCCAGCGGGGGCGAGGGCCATGGCGAGGCCGTCGACATGGGCTAGCGGGGAGGGAGAGGCAGCTGGAGGCAGGAGCGGAGCGCGACGGCGGGCGTGCACGAGGCGCACGCGTGCAGTGGCCGCGGCGACGAGCACAGGGCGCACGAGCGCGGGACAGAGGGGGGGAGGAGCGAGGCAGAGGCTCACTAGGGCGATAGGGGTTCGGGCAGCGGGGGTCGAGGAGGACGTCGGGGACGACGGTGACGAAGAGGACGCATGCCGTTGAGGAGGAGGAGGCAGTCCGACGGGGGAAGCTCCGGCGAGGTCCTCGGGCGACGGTGGTGGCGCACAGCGACGGCGTCGGTGAAGGACGCGTCGGGCTCGTTGCCCCTTCCTGAGCTAGATTGGGTCGGGAAAGAGGAGCGAGAGGGGAGGCGATGAGGATGGCTCCGGTGGTGAAGATGCGGCTATCACGGGGCCCGCTGGTGGCAGCGGCGCGGGGCGGCCCGCCGGGAGCGGCGGC
>NC_057800.1:835556-862156 GCF_018294505.1 Triticum aestivum
TTTTGTTATTTTTCTTTTCTGTTTTATTTTAGTTACACGCTAATTTTAGTTTAGTAAAATACGACTATAACCCCTAAAATAATGTTTCAGAACAATCCATAAGTAGAAAAAGTTTTACCCTGATATAAAATAGTTTAGTATTTTATAAAATACCAAAGGAGTTTAAATAGTTGCTTTTGCTATTGTTTAATTCATTTAAGGTTAGTTAAAAACCATTGAAATATGGGTTTCAACATGGTAAATATCCAGGGAGATTTTCCACACCATGAACATTTTAGTTTTGACATTTGAAAACTTTTATACTTTGTCTTGATTTTAAATTTGAATTCGAACGGAGTTTGAATCAACGTGAGTTTATCAATAGTGATCGTGGTGATGTGGCATCATTAGTAGAGAGTTACTATAGCTTAATTATCCGGGCGTCACATAAGGCTGGCAGCGGCGACACCTGCGGGTGCCTTTTCCTTCCTGGAGGCGATGTCATGGCCGCTATTTGTGCCCCACTTCGAGCGTCAAGGGAAACCCTAGGTCTGACTTGTCGGATCGAACAGCGGCGGCGCCTGAACATCGTTCTCTTTCTTGGAGGTGTCGTCTTGTTTGCTCGTGACGTCCTCGGTGATGGATTTAGAGATGTCGGTCGTCTTGTTCCTTTTGGTTTGGGCTGCGTCCCAGGGCATTGAGTTTAGCCGTGCTTTTCTCTTTTTGTGGGGTTGAGCATCCCATATTTCTCTGCTCCGGACGTCATGCTCACGTCTTCTGCATTCGTGTCATATGCTGTACCATCCTCTGTACTCTTTTTTAACTCCTTCTATCAATGAAATAATACGCAAGCTTTGCGTATTCGAGAAAAAATTTTAACCAAATTTATAAAAAAAAATACAAACATTTACTATAACAAATCTATATAATGTGAAAGTAAATTTAATAATAAAGTTAGTACTACTTTTTTTAAACACAGTACAGATGCAAACGCTCATACATACGCACATACACTCACCTCTAGGAATGCACACACACACCCTATCCCTATGAGCACCTTCGGTAGATTGAATCGGCATATTATCTTGAGATTTACAAAGTCACCGTAGGCGTCTCGTCGTCGACGGAACGTCCCCTCCTACTGAAAGCGCATCACCAGAAATCCTGAAATAAATCTAGAAATAATGCGAGTATCATGACTTGAACCCTGCTGGGCTGGGATACCACTGTCCCTCTAACCATCCAACCACATGTTGGTTCGCTAAATCTAATGGTATTGATTTGCTATTGTATATATTAATATTTTTGTTCATAAATTTTGTCAAAGTTTACAGAGATTGATTTTGATTAAAGCTAATACGCGGACTAAATAAAAATAGAGGGAGTACGTGCGTGAGTACGTACAACACTGACCAAGTTGGAAAGAGAATTTTGAAAACATTGCGAGATTTGCATATTTTGAGCTAACAGTTCGTAACGGCGATTTGTTTCCATGTACCAACAAACTTTATTGAAAAATACGCGACGAACAACTTTTAATGCAAAATAATCATTTTTGTAATACAAGATGATCTCACTTTTCAAATACATGATGAACAGTTTTATACATGCACCGAACATTTCTTAAACATGAGATGAACATTTTCTTTTACGTACATAAGTATTTTATAATATACTGTGAACATTTTTAAAATACATGGTGAACGTTATAAAATTACATGATGACATATTTTATTACACAATGAATAAATACAAGGCGAACATTTATGAAATAAATGATGTAAAAGAATTGTACGTGATGGTTTTTTGACGCAATGAGCATTTTTTAACCATTAAAAAGTGATCGCTTTTAATATATTGTTAGCATTTAAAAATGTATAGCATCATAATTTTAAAATATGTGATGCACAATTTTTAAAATATATATATTGATTTTTCAAACTCAATGCTTTTTTTAAAACCTGATGCATTTTTAATATTACACGATGCACAATTTTTAAATACACCCCGAACATTCTGTGAAATACACAATGATTTTTTTAACAAAGAAATAAGAAATGTGTAGAGGTTTTGGTGAGAAAACTTCCAATCTGTTCATCTTGTCATGTCAGTACAAAGAAAACAAAAATAGTAAAAATTATATCCATGTCCATAAACCCCCTAGCGGCGACTACAAGTAGTGAAATGAGCCAAAGGCGCGCCGCCGTCATCACCCTTCCCTCACGGAGCCAGGCCAGACTTGTTATAGTAGACAGTCAGGAAGTCATCGTGCTAAGGCCCTACATGACCAACACACTAGAACAACAACCATCACCGATGAACAGAAGTATAGATAGAAAGGATCCAATTTGTAGACACACGAATGAAGACTGGATCCAAGCGGATCCACCAAAGACCAGCATCGACCGAGTCCCGCGAGACCCGGTGGAGACACCCCTCCACATGCCCTCCGATAATGCTAGACGCATCACTGAAATAGGGTCAGACAGGGAGAACCCTATTCCACCTTCAGAGAGCCGCCCCCGCCTCATCTTCCTAAATAGGACACAAACCCTAAAGAAACTCACAAAAACACGAAGAAATAAAGCAATATCCGTCCCGCCGGCAAGGGTTGGGGTCCATCGCGCCGCTATGGACCGGCCACCGGAGACAAGGCTGACCGCCGGTGGCGTCGTCGGGTGGCGGAGGAACCCTAAGTTCTTCCTTGAAGAGGGAGGCCGCGGCTGCATCTCGTGCGCATACCCATAAAAGTTGTTTTAAGAACTGCATAGATTTAAAACAAATCAAATGAAAGTAATTAATAAAGTAGGAAATTAAATCTATTTAAAACAAGTGAAATAAAGAAGACATAAAAAATTAAAAAGTAATTATAAAAAACTAATTTATTTTAGTTCAAAAAATAAACAAAGAAATAGAAACGATAAAGAATACAGCAGGAAAATAATAAAGAATAAAGCAAGAAAATAAGTAAAAACACAACAAGAAATTAGAAAACCCGAGAAGATGAAAATGGAATACATTAAAACATACCCGTTGTCGGTAAGATACACCCATCGATGAAAAAAATCGATATATTGGGCTAGCCCTGTTCGAAGCGATATAGGCGAGCAGATGGTGCTACTAAATATTTAAAAATCATGAATTTTTTTATTTCATGAACATTTATTTGAAATCATGAAATTGTTTTAGAATATGTGAACATTTTTTTGAAATCATGATCATTTTATGATTTTCCAAATGTTTTTTCAATTCATAAACATTTTATGATATCTCAATATTTTTTTAAAACTCACAACTTTTTGAAATTTGGTTCCTTTGGAGATCCTGAATTAATTTAAAAAGGAAAAAACTAAAACAGAAAGGAGAATGTAAAAAGCAAAAAACGAAATAGTAAACAGGGGGCGCTACGACTTGTAAATGGGCTGGCCCATTACCGCGTGTGGGAAGAGGAGAGAAAAAGGAGATAAAAGGGGGTAGAACCACGGATCAAAACCTGGTCTCGCGTGAGGAGGGCGTAGGTCCTAGCCATTGCCCTGCTCATGTGCTCATGTTATGTGAGTGTATCAACATATAAGAACAACGGACCCGAGCGCGACTTTGAAATAAAAATGAATTGTTTTTCTTCACTTACGGGTGGCACAGTGGATAATTTATGGCAACTTTGGAGGCAATTTCGGTGATGTACGGCCAAAAGCAATAATCCCTTTATTATTAGGTATGCATATAAGGCTGCATCCTGAGGTGTGGACTTATGGTGCACGAACACTATGGTGCCCGTTTTCTGGAAAATAATTTAAAACTGTATTTAGAAGTCTCACAATTTTTTTTTGTGAAAACTTGTATGTGTTCACTACGAATCCATAATTTTTGGTAGAGTCAATTACACTGCTGGTGTCACAAGTTGGCATGAACGTTCAGTTTGGTACTACAAGTTGTGGGCTACATCAAATTGGTGAAAAATCTTGGCTCGATTGTGCATGTACGGTGCTTTTTTCGGTTTTATTTATACGAACCAGGCGTTGATCAAGTAAGCCAGCGTGGCATGAGTTTTTACGGAAATCCCCTTCAGTTAACGAGTGTCGAAAAATTCTGTTATCAAGTGTCGAAAAAATTCAGTTAACAAATGTCGAAATCTTCAGTTACCAAGTGTCGAAATCTTCAGCTAACAAGTGTCGTATAGTTTAGTGATACTGCCTGAACCTATGACCTTGTTAGCGGATCAGGTTGTATTTTCTGCCTGGATTTTCCTAGTGCAAGTCTTGTGTTGGATGATTGCGATGTATGGGTTGGGTTTCGGTCGCTTCTGTACACGCCCTCCGTGTGCTTCCATCAGCTCAGTGACCCAGGAGCAAAGTCTTCACTTAGTCCAGTAGCATTAGGGTTGTACAGTAATGCAGTATGATAAGTTATAAATTTTGTTGCTGGGCATTTCCGTTGTTGAAAATGTGGCGACTTAACCCGGCAATGGCATCTCTTATTATTGCAGTAGAAAAATTCAGTTAACAAGTGTAAAAACAATTCAGTGAACAAGTGTCGAAAAATTCAGTTAACAAGAGGACGCAGGCTGGGCCGTGTGGCATTACTTGTTTCCCATACTGTTGAAATTGTTGCAACTTGAATCAGTTTCTGTGAGAAACTCCACAGCAAGGTTTCTATCAGAAACTGCACGGCAAGGTTTCAATACGAAATGAAGTAAAATTTCTGAAAAATCAGTTCTAGAGAAATCATATAGAGCACATTCAGAGATTCCAACATTGGTCATCTTCAAAAGCATATAAGGCCTTCGTACAATGGGAGACGCTTAGGAAGGTGCTTAAAGAAATAAACCGAATTTTTCTGAAGCACTAGTGCCTAATTCTATTGGAGAGACGCTTAATTAAGCGTCTACACTCTACAAATAGTATCGGTGCTTAGAGAAAGACTGATTTGTTCCTCTAAGCACCTATCTTAGGCGCCTTGCATTGTACAAGGACTAACAAACTCGTACATGTTCATTTAAACATCCTAGCAAAACACTTGTTCAGCACATGACATGTTTCATCGTAAGCAAATGGGTAATTTAGTTCTAGCAATGCAGATTACAAAAGCTCATACATGAACTTGATTGCATTTCTTCCAGTTCATTCATGAACTAATTTAATATGCAGCTTGGTCTACAAGGTCTGGAAATCATCATGCCACTCCTCTTGAGGTGCATTTTGTGTCACTGGAAACTCCTCAGCTTGCACATATGATCTTGGTTCATCTTGTGGAAACGTGAGGTTCCACAGCCCAGCTCCTAGTCCTATCCTTCCTCTCGGGGGCAGGCCCAGAATTTGAAGAGTGTGTATTCAAAATTTGAAAGGCAATTTTTCGAAAGGCTAGCATCTTGTTTAGGCGTGTATAATGGAAGCATCAATTTATACAAACACAAACTGGATAATATATAAATAAAATATAGCATAATAAAAATGACACACATCGTTGATCATGACTTAAATATTTCAAGATATAGAAACTCTAAAATCTGAACATTGATCCACTAGTATTCCCCCTCTTCAAGTTTTAGAAATGAAAAATAAAATTTGCTCAAGTTTCAGAGTTCTACTTTATTAAACTAATGCTCACTGGAACATATTCACAATTTATAAATATTCTCGCATTACAAATTTATCGGGGGTTTGGTGCGACATATGCCAACGGATGGCTTATCATGGTGGGGGCAAGTAGAACGTCGCCGGTGCCTGGAAACGGGATCAGGCGAAGACATGCACGCCGACGAATCTTACCCAGCTTCGGGGCTCTCCGGGGAGATAATACCCCTACTGCTACTCTGTGGGGTCTCCGCATGATCACTATAGTCAAGGGTTTACACGGTTGCTCCTTGAGCTGTGTATGGTGGTAGGAGAGGGCAAGGCTAGCTCTCTCCCTCTATCTGGTGAGGTATATAACTCCTGGGATCCTATCCCTTGCATGGGTGCCCTGGGGGGTTTATATAGGCCTACCCCCCAGGGGTACAATGGTAATGTGACTGGGCGCGGGCCCAGCCGTCAGTGTCTCCGACCTCCGACTTCTCCGCCGGCTGCTGGGGCCCGCCGACTAGTGGGCCCCGCCGACTGGTCTGGTACGGAGCCGACAAGCCGCGTCCGCCACGGGCGGGTCTTGCCGGCTGCTGATTACTGTAGCCGTGCTCCTGATGATGCAAGCTTGGTCATGGGGTCATGGCAACAGCCCCGCCGCCTGGTGGGCGATCACTGTGGCCACTCCCCATCTCTTCTTGATTAATGGCGCGTGGGCCTCGGGGGAGGGCTCGGCCGACTCCCCCGGGCCGACTCCCGTTGGGTCCGACTGGCGGTGCTCCCACCGTCTCCCGAGGTCTCGCTGGCTGGTGGGCCCTGCTGCCTCCAGGCTGTACAGACAAGCCGTCGTGGGCGCAAGACCAGGTACAGTGGTGCTGATGTCAGGGCCAGCTAGGCAATAGTGCCACGCCGCGGGGAGATCCTCCCAAGTACGGCGCGCTGTAGCCATCCTGCCCTTGGTAAGGGGCGGGGAGTGGACTTCATTGTAGCCACGCCCCTGCCCCGTCCCCCTTGATGAGGTCACGGTTTGTTGGAGTCGCCGGCCGACTCCCCAAAGCCGGCTTCTCTGGAAGTCGTCCCTGGGACTCGGCCGTGAGCGGGCAGTCGGCTGCCTTGCCGTAGACTCCCCAGGAGGCGGCTCTTCGCTCTGTGGTCTTGAGGGGCGCAACCTGCCCCGATGTCTTGAAAGGTCATGGGCTCGGGTTGGCCTACCCGTGGCCCATTACTCCGACAGTAGTCCCCGAAGCTGGTGAGGCGCCGCGGACGATCGGTCGAGAAGCCTCAGCAGTTTCTTTCTCCGGATGCTCGACACATGGTCTTGATTGACTTCCACTGGGCCAACTAGACGGAGTCGGATTCGCCCGACTCGGGCTCACTCTATTCCGACTTGCTCAGTAGTTCGAACGTCGCGGCGGGATTTCATGTGGCGTGCTAGCTAAGCTTCCAGGCCGCCGCCCGTTCTTGGCCTGCCACGCGGGGGCACGTGGCTAGGCCGTCCTTCCAGCCCACGTGCGTGACGGGACAGGCCCGTAGGCGGGGCCCGCCACTACCGCGCCTCGGCGCCCGAGCAGATCCGCTGTGGGCCCGGTGGACGGTTAGGATTCCTGTGGAGTTACTACGCGCAGTAACTTTGTAGGGATCGTGGGGGGCGTGGGGTTGTGGGCGCAGTAAATCCTCACGCCCCCCCTCGGCTTCGCAGCCCCGAGGGCTATAACTAGGGGAAAGAGGGGAGCACGTGCGCTCCTCCTTCCCACTGCCCCTTGCTTTCTTCCTCCTCGCAGCTCCTTCGCTCTCCTGCTTCCTCTTTTTTCTCTCTCTCGCTCGCTCCGCCGCACGCCCAAGCTCCGGTGCACGCTGCGGTGACTGCTCGCGATGATGAGCTCTTCCTCCACTGCCGCGCCTCCCCCAGTACGCTTCGGCACCTGGGACGGTTCCGAAGTCCACGAAGACCATATCGAGTTCCTCCGCCGGACCCGTCGTCTTCCCGACGAGGATCGCGTGCAGGTGCGCCTTGCGCTGGAGGGGGAGATTTCCCCCGCCCCGCAGGAGGGCGAGCGGGTCATCTTCCGCTCGCACTGCCTGCGCAGGCTGGGGCTGCCGGCGAGCAGCTTCTTCCGGTCTTTCATGGAGTTCTACGGACTCCAGCCGCACCACCTCACCCCCAACACAGTGGTGCTGCTGCCCGCCTTCGTGGCTCTGTGCAAAGGCTTCCTCGGAGTCCTCCCCACCCTCGAGCTCTGGGGGGAGTTCTTCTTCTCCAAGCTCGGCACCCAGGCCGCGGGCATGTCGGCTCAGTGCGGCGCCTTCATCGCCGTGCGAAGGACAGGAGCCGACAACCACTTCCCCTCCATCGCGTTGCTGAAGTCGGTGAAGATGTGGCAGCGGTCCTACTTCTACGTCAGGAACATCGCCACACGGGGCGACTGGGTCAATCTGCCAGCTTTCGAAGCCGGCCCGCCGGCTAGCAGACTGCCCAACTGGTCGTACCGGGCCAGGTCGCTGACGCCTGCGGGAGCCGGCGCCATCATGAGACTCCGAGTGCTGACGCAGTCGGAGGGTCTGACTGGCCCGGACCTGTTGGCCGCCTTCGTCTCGCGCCGAGTTCTCCCACTCCAAGGCCGCCCTCACCTGATATGCCAGATGAGTGGGGGCCGCGACCCGAGTCGGATGTGCACCAAGGACATGCCACACGAAGAGGTGGCCCTGATGGTGAACTACCTCTCGGACAGCAGGCTCCCGGAGGACTGGCAATTCGGCAAGGAGCCATAATCCCGTGCCAACCCCCCGCCCGTGGTGAGTCGCCTTTCTTTTCTTTAGATTGTCTTCTTCTTGCCGAGTCTTGTTCTAATCAGTTTGCTTTTTGGTTAGAATCCCCTTCTTCACCCACCAGCCGACACCTCGGGGCCGGCCCGTGAGTTCGCCACCGACTGGGCGGAGAGCGACGTCGACGACCCCGATCTGGGGGCGGCGGCTCTGGAAGACGATGCCGAGGGAGGAGGAGGGACGACAGGCGACTTCAGGCCCTCGGCCACCTTTGCCGACTGGCCTGAAGATGACGCCGAGGAAGGAGTCGCCCCTTGCCATCGGCCAGGAGCCAGCCAGCCAGGCGCGGGCTCTTCTGCCGTGTCGGGCGCTCCAGGCGGCGGGAAGAAGCGCCCGGCAGCGCCGACTTTGTTCGGCAGCCGGCGGAAGAAGCCCAAGGGCTCGGCTGCGGCGACCCGGAGGGACGAGGTGGCCGCGAAGGCCATCCGCTTCCGTAAGGAAGTGAAGAAGCCGCCGTTGGTCTCTGCGTAAGTATTCTGTCTTCAAAAGTTTGTTCTTTCTTTGTGCTTTGTCTGAGTCTCTGCTCGCCCCTCTTTCTTCAGGGCTCCCCTCTCTCTGGAGCGGGTTGCCGCCGCCTCCGTCATGGGGTCAGCGGAGATGCCCGCCAGCACTCGGCGGATAGACCACGCTGGCGACCTCCGGGAGGCGACGGAGCGGAATGCGCAGGAGAAGCGCAATGAAGAAGAAGCCCTCCGCCTGGAGAAGGCGGAGGCCGACAGGGCGGAGGCCTCCGCCAAGAAAAAACTAGCGGAGGCCTAAGCCGCCGCGGCGGCGAAGCAGCAGGCTGAGGAAGCCGCACGCCGTCAGGCGGCCTTGCTTGTTACCCCGCTGAACTCTGCGCCGCCAACGCCGGAGTTCACGGGGCAGACTGGAGGAGCCGGCGTGTAGAACCTCGTCGAGGAGAGGGAAGGCGGCGAGCCCTCTACTCCGAGCGCAAACGTTCCGCCGCCGCCTCCGTCGCCGTCTGAAGCCGTGCGAGGCGAGCGGCCAGCGGACCCTCCGGTGCCGCCGACCGAAGACGAGGCCGTGGCGAGGCTACTCCTCCAGGTCGGCTCGCCAGTGCGCCGTCTTCGGGAGAAGGCAACTTCGGCACCCCACCCCCTGGAAGCTGGCACCGCCTGCTCGGTGGCTCCAGACGGCGAGGCGACGAGCGCCGCACCCATTGGGTGGGTGTGGGGAGGCAGCACAGGGCCACTGAACCGGGCGCTCCTGGACATCCAGGCGAAGCTCCGCGCTGAGGGCGACGCCCTCCAGAGCTGGACCAAGGCGTTCCTGGCGTCGCGGGCGGCCGTCCGGGTATGTCTTTTCTTTGGGCCTTTATTTTTCTTGTCCTCTCTGTGGGGGCGCGCCAGCGCACCCACTGGGTGTAGTCCCCGAGTTTTGGGTCGGCTGCTGAGCAGGAGGCCCAGAACTCCAATTTGATGGGCTTCTGGGTACTAACTTTGTCTGGAATGCTTGTTGCAGGACTACCACAACCTCCGCATCACCGCCTTCAACCGTAATGTTGAAGAGTTGGGCAAGCGGACCGCCGACTTGGCGGAGAGCCAAAGTAAGTCCTTCTCCTTTTTCTCTTCTCTGTGGGGGCGCGCTAGCGCACCCGTGGGCTGTAGTCCCTGAGATTCGGGCCGACTGCTGAGCTGTCGGGCCGGATCTCCCCGGCGACCTACTTTACTGACGACTGCTGTCTTTCTTTCTTTCCCTTAGGGGCCAAGGCTGATCTTCAACAGCAGCTGAGCGAAGCCAACTCCACCCTGCTCGCCAAAGGGGAGGAGTGCAGGAAGCTCGCCGCGAAGCGCGATCTACTAGCCACTCAGTTGGCAGAGTAGAAGGGGCTACTCGCGAAGTCGTAGAGGGAGGCGGAGGAGACGGAGGCCGCCCTCCTGGCCGAGTTCGCGAGCGAGCGCTCTTCCTGGTCTGACAAGGAGGCGTTGCTATCCTCCGGCTTCCACGAGATCGAAGACATCGTTGATGGTGAGTCTCTTTGTTTTCTTTCTTTGAGCTGCCGGCATAGGTCGTGCTGACTCCTGGTTTTTGACTCGCTTTTTTGTTTCTTCGTGTCTTTTGCAGACTTCTTCCCTAGGCAGTCGCAGGCCGCTATCCAAGCCATCGAGGCCGATCGTGCAAGTCGGAGGGCGGAGGGCGCAGAGATCGCCGCCGATGCCCCCCGAACTCTTGATGAGCACATCTTGAGTATCGAGGCTCGCCTCCGGCCGGCGCACCGGATGCTGCGCCGGCTTCAGCGCGTCGGCGCCCAGGCGATCTCCGCCCTTTGGCCGGATATGCAGGCTTCGTGCACCCCCAGCCTCACGGCCATCTGGTTGGAGGTCGCGGCTGGTCGCCTCGAGGCCTAGAAGGGCTCTTCGGCCCGGGCTGGAGCGCGCCGGGCCTTGGAGTTCGTCAAGGCGTGGTACCCGGGTCTGGATCTAGACCGGTTGGCCACGCTTTGGTCGGAGGCCCAGCCGGAGCTGGCGGCTGCAGAAGACGCCCTCGTAAAGCGTGCTGCGGCGATCGCTGAGTACACCGATACGAGCATCTTCGTCCCCGAGCGGTCTGAAGACGGCGAGGAGGTCCCGCCGGAGTGGTTTGGGATGAACCCAGACTACGACGAAGACTCGGCGGAGGTGATCGGCTCCAGCGTCGAGGAGGAGGACGAGGCGGAGGATGAGGGCGAGGCGGAGGCACCAGAAGACGGAGTAGACGGCCAGCCTCAGCCCGACCGCGCCTCCAGCAACGAGCCGCATGCGACCGATCCGACTGCTGCCGGAGGCGATCAAGCCGAGACTGGCCGGCCGACCGCCCCGACGACTGACGTTGGTGCCTCCTGCGACCCCCTGACTCCGTCTGCCGCCTCCTAAACTGCCGTGTGTCTTTTGTTTTATCTGCTTCAGTAGTCTTTTGAAGAACTTGTTAATTCGCACAACTCCACCCACGGGGTGTATTTTGAACCTCTGCTTGACAATTCGGCCAAGGGCCTATATTATGTAAATTTATATATCTATCCTTTCTTGCTCATTGTTCTTTTGGCTGTTTTCCTTTGCCGCTTTCCCCTAGTTGCCTGCCTTGCCAATCGGACAGCCGCTCCGCAGACTGTTGCTGGATCAAGTGCTAGGCTACTTTGGGAAAGCAAGTATTTAGCCGATTTCAAGATTCTTTGAGCAAGTTGGATAGAAAACGACAATCTGACTATCCGAGAATCGGTTTGTGAGAAAGGCTGGAAGCCGTCTTGAGCTATGTTTTATGCTTTGAGTCCTTAGCCATTTTTTTGTGCGAGCACCCATTCTACCTTACCTCTGCCCACCGTACAGTCGCTCTGCGAGCTGCAGCTTCTGACAGAAGACGCCTTAGATGCTACACACTACTTGTCCGGCTGCAGGAAGCATTTCATAGTGCAAGGCGGCAAGTCCCCGGGCCGACTTGTCGAGCCCGGTGCCAAACGGTATGACAAAGAGTAACATACTTGTAGGAATAATTTTTATCATACAGACAAAAGAGGGCAGTCCCCGAGCTCGTCTCGGGGGGCCCGAAGTCTTGGTACTTTAATACAAAAGGTAGCATGGTACATACTGCATCAACTGTAAAATCTTCGGAGAAGATTTGCATTCCATGGCCGCTCTGTCTCCTTGCCGGAGTCGTCCCTCTTGCGTGCTCGGGGCTTCTGAGCGTCGATCAGGTAGTAGGAGTCATTGCCTAGTACTTTGCTGATGATGAAAGGGCCCTCCCAAGGCGGCGACAGCTTGTGCTGGCCGGCTGTTCGCTGGATCAGCCGAAGCACAAGGTCGCCTTCTTGGAAAGATCTTGGCCTGACCTTCCTGTTGTGGTATCGGCGCAGGCTCTGCTGGTAGAAGCTGGACCGGCTGAGTGCCAGCAGCCGGCCCTCTTCCAGCAGATCAACGCCGTCTTGTCGTGCTTCTTCTGCTTCCTCCTTGGTGTACATGGCGACTCGTGGGGAGTCGAACTCTATGTCCGTTGGGATGACGGCTTCGGCACCGTAGACGAGGAAGAAGGGCGTGAAGCCGGTTGACTTGTTTGGAGTCGTGCGCACACTCCAGAGGACGGCTGGTAGCTCGTCAAGCCAGCAGCCAGCCGAGCGCTCTAGAGGCCCGATCAACCGAGGCTTGACGCCGGACAGGATGAGGCCGTTTGCTCGCTCCACCTGGCCGTTTGACTGCGGGTGGGAGACGGACGCTAGGTCCACTCGGATGCCCTGTGTTGCGCAGAAACGGGCCAAGGCGCCTTTGGCAAAATTTGTGCCATTGTCGGTGATGATGCTGTGTGGTATGCCGTACCGAATTGTGATATCGCTGATGAAGGTCACGGCAGTCGGACCGTTCAGTTTCTTAACTGGCTTTACTTCCACCCACTTGGTGAACTTGTCCACTACGACAAGTAGGTGAGTTAAACCACCTCGTGCTGTTTTGAATGGTCCCACCATGTCTAGACCCCAAACTGCGAAAGGCCAAGCAATGGGGATGGTCTTGAGCGCGGAAGCCGGCTGGTGTGGCTTGGAGCTGAACTTCTGGCACCCTTTGCATTTTTGGACCAACTCCTTGGCCTCTTCCAAGGCAGTCGGCCAAAAGAAACCGTGCCGAAAAGCTTTGGCAATGAGTGCTCTTGAAGCCGCATGGTGGCCACATTCGCCTTGGTGGATGTCTTTGAGGATCGCCTGGCCTTGCTCTGGCTCTATGCAACGCTGGTAGACACCAGTGATGCTACGCCTGACCAGCTCTCTATTGATTATGGTATAGGCTGCTGCCCGGTGTTGTATTTGCCGAGCTGAGGTCTCATCAGTTGGTAGCTCTTTGTTCACCAGAAATTTGAGGATGGGCTGGCCCATGAGGGTGCTGCTATTTCGTCGACTATCAGAACTGTGACTTGGACGAGGGCGGCTGGGCTGGGAGGCGGCGGGCTGGAGTCAACAACCACTTGTTGGGCTGATGAAGTCCCCAGGCCGACTGGCTCGGTCCTTGGGCCGAGTTCTGGAATCTTCGAGTCCGTCACCGCAGTCCCCGGGTCGGGCTCGACTGTGGCAGCTTTGGAGTCGCCCGCCAAAGTCCCCGTTCCGACTGCCGGAGCTCTGGAGTCGGATCCGCCGTCTTCGGGAGGAGCCAGCACAAAGAGGGAGTCTGATTCTGGTGAAGGCTTGACAGACGGCTTGAGAAGGCGTTGAAGGGTGACGCCAGATGGTATTGCTTGGCGGGTAGAGCCGATTCGTGCCAAGGCGTCTATTTGGTCGTTGTCGTTTCTTGGCACATGGAGGAACTCGCACCCTTCGAAATACCCGCTGAGTTGCTGCACGAGGAAACGGTAGCTCGCCATGTTTGCATCTTTTGCGTCCCAATCGCCAGACGACTGCTGGACCACTAAGTCCGATTCGCCATAACACAAGATCCCGCGGATGCCAAGTTCTTTGGCAAGTCAGAGCCCGTGAATGAGCACCTCGTACCCGGCCACGTTGTTGGAGGCGGCAAAATGGATTTGCAGCACATATTTGAGCTTGTCGCCTTTGGGAGAGGTGAGGACGACGCCAGCTCCCAGGCCGGTGCGCAACTTGGAGCCGTCGAAGTGCATCCGCCAATGGGTGGAGTCAGGTGCTGGAGGCAGGTACTGGGTCTCGGCCCAGTCGACGAGGAAGTCGGCCAGTGCTTGTGACTTGATAGCGGTGCAGGGCTAGTAGTAGATGGTGTAAGGAGCCAGCTCTATGGCCCACTTGGCCACTCGACCAGAGCCATCTCGGCTACTGATGATCTCGGCAAGTGGAGCCGTGCAAACCACCGTGATTGGATGTTCTTGAAAGTAAGGCTTCAATTTCTTGGCGGCAAAGTGCACGCCATAGCACATCTTCTGGTAGTGGGGGTAGTTCTGCTTGGAGGTCGATAGTACCTCGCTCAGGTAATATACTGGTCTCTGGACATGTAGCGCCTTGCCTTCCTCCTTGCGCTCTACTACAATGACTGTGCTGACTACTCGGCTGGTGGCGGCGATGTACAGGAGCATAGGTTCCTTGGGAGTCAGAGCCGCCCGGACGGGTGGAGTAGTCAGCATCTTCTTCAACTGGTGGAAAGCTTCGTCCGCCTTATGGTTCCACTCGAAAAAAGTGGTCTTCTTCATGAGTTGGTATAAGGGGAGAGCTTTCTCGCCCAGTCGACTGATGAATCGGCTGATGGACGCCAAGCAGCCGGTGAACTTCTGCACATCCAGCAGTCGACTAGGTACCTCCATTCTCTCGATGGCCTTGATTTTTACTGGGTTGCATTCTATGCCGCGTTCAGAGACCAGGAAACCTAGCAGCTGGCCGGCTGGTACTCCGAAGACACACTTCTCGGGGTTGAGCTTGATCTGGAACCGGTGCAGGTTCTCAAAGGTCTCCTTGAGGTCTTCCAGCAATGTTCCTCGCTTTTCCGTCTTCACCACCACGTCGTCCACGTAAACGTGGGCGTTCCTGCCGAGCTGCTTGAGGAGGCACTTCTGCATGCAACGCTGAAAGGTGGCGCCGGCATTCCTCAAGCCAAACGTCATGGTGAGGTAGGAAAATGCTCCAAACGGCGTGATGAAGGCGGTCTTCAATCTGTCAGCCGGGCTTAGCTTGATCTGGTGATATCCTGAGTATGCATCCAAGAAACTCAACAGCTCGCATCCGGCTGTGGAGTCTATCACCTGATCAATTCTTGGCAGAGCAAACGGGTCCTTGGGGCAGGCCTTGTTGAGGCTCGTGTAGTCAATACGCATTCTCCATTGCTTGTTCTTCTTTAGCACCAGGACCGGATTTGCCAGCCACTCTGGGAAGAAAACTTCCATAATGAAGCCGACTGCTAGGAGTTGGGCTATCTCTTCTCCGACAACTCTTCTCTTCTCTTCTGATAAGCGGCGCAGGGGCTGCCTGACCGGCTTTGCATCAGACCGGACGTGTAACTTGTGCTCGGCGAATTCCGTCGGCACACCTGGCATGTCTTTGGGAGACCATGCGAAGATGTCCCAATTCTCACGGAGAAAATCGACGAGCTCGCCTTCCTATTTGCTGTCGAGGTTTGCACCTACGACAGCGTACCTCTCTGGGTGCTCCGGATCCAAGGGTATCTTCTTTGTCTCTTTGTCCGGCTTGAACGAACCTTCGGCTTCTGACTCCTTCGGGTTGGGCGATATCTCCGGCTGCTTGCCGGCCATCGCCACAGCTCGCTCAAGGAGTCGCTTCTCGGCCGCAATCACCAGGGACTCGGCCAGCCGACTACTCTCGGCCGTGTAGGCGGACGACTTCCGGTAGTCACCGGCCACAGTCAGAATTCCCCTGGAACTGGGCATCTTCATCTTGAGGTAGGCGTAGTGGGGGACCGCCATGAACTTGGCCAAGGCGGGCCGACCAAGCAACGCATGGTATGGGCTCTCAAGGTCCACCACCTCAAACCAAATAGACTCTCTTCGGAAGTGATCTTTGTCCCCAAAGAGGACGTCAATCAGGATCTTGCCGATTGGTGAACAGGAAAGCCCAGGAACAATGCCGTGGAACACGGTTCGACTGTTCTGAAGTTGTCTCTGCTTGATTCCTAACTTCTCTATAGTGTCCTTGTACAGGATGTTGATGCTGCTGCCCCCATCTATTAGGACTCGCGAGAAACGCGCGGCCGGTTTGTCCGTGGCAAAGGTGGCGTCCAGGACCAAGGCGTAGGAGCCCGGACTCGGCATCACTTCTGGGTGGTCAGCCCTGCTCCAGCTGATGGGCCTCTCTGACCAGTGCATGAACTCTGGCGTCTCTGAGGCTACTGCGTTCACCTCCTGTCGCTGCAGCCGCCTGCTGCGTCGATCATCAGCCACACTGGTGAACACCACGTAGGGTCCGTGCTCTTCAAGGTACTCGTCTTGTACTGCGCCGACTGGCCTGACTGCCGGCTGCTGGGGCGGAGGTGGAGGCGGCTGCCCAGCAGGCGGGGATGGTAGGAGGCCGTCTCCCTTGGCGATCCTGGTGAGCCAGTGGCACTTTCGGGTGGTGTGATTCGATGGCTTCGCGCCGCTGTGGAACTTTCAAGGTCCATCCAAGGTCTGCTCGTAGGAGAAGGCCGGCAACCAGTTCGGCTTGCCGCCTTTCTATCGCTTGGGCGGAGGCTGCTCTTCTGGCTGCTGGGCTTCGAGGGTCGCGACCTGCCGGCTGCTGAAAGCCGACTGCGGGGCCTTGCGCTTGTTGTCGCCCTGCTATTGTCGCCGGCCGGCGTCTGCTGCCGGAGTTCTTGGAGCCTGAGGAGCTACTTTGCCAGTCGTGCTGATTTGAATTTCTGTCTTCATGGAGGAGTCGGCCATGGCGTACTTGTCCGCTATGATCAGCAGCTCATTGAGGGTTTCTGGCTCGTCGCAGAGGAGCTTGTGCTTGAGGAGGGTGCCTTCTCGGCACCCGGCTGTGAAATACTCGATGGCCTGCACTTCATGCACGCCCTCGCAGGAGTTTCGGAGCTCGGCCCAACGCGTGAGGTAGTCGCAAGTCGACTCGTCAGGACCTTGCACGCACAAGGAGAGCTGACGAGGCTCGGGAGGACGCTTGTACGTGCTGGTGAAGTTGCGGACGAACGCTTCGGTGAAGTTGACCCAGCTGTTGATGCTGCGTGGCTTCAGGCTGTTCAACCACGTCCGGGCCGTGCCCTGGAGCATGAGCGGAACGTACTTTATGGTGACACGCTTGTTTCCGTTCGCTATGCTGACAGCCGTGGAGTAGTCGACTAGCCAGTCTTCCGGCTTCACGGAGCCGGTATACTTGGGCGTTTCTCTTGGGAGCGTGAACCCTCTGGGAAAGGGCTCGTCCCGAATGCGGGGCCCGAAACAAGGCGGACCCAGCTCGTCTTCTTCTTCCAGCGCCAGGGACCGGTGAAGTCGGTCGATCCGGTGGCGGGCGTCATTCTCCCCAACTCCCTCTCGGCGGCCAAGGCGGTCTCCGAGAGTCGGATGGTCAACAGGCGGCGGGGAGACTCACCTCTCCTTACGGGGAGGGGGAGACGGACAGTCGTCCCGTCGTTCCACTGCTCTTGGGCGGCCGTCTCGGTCGCGCTCTATGGTAATCCGAGTCTGACTGTGGCTGACAGCCGGCTCCTTGTCCTTTCTTCCTCGGGCACCGCCAGTCGGCGTCCGAGACGTCGCGCCTTGATCTCGGTGCGGGTCGTCGTTCGGCCGCTACGGCGCCTCCGTGCGGCAGCTGGCCTCGTTCTACGTGGCGGCCTCGTCGAGGAGCCGCTGGACTCGCTCCATCATGAGGCGGTGCTCTTCGCCCTCGAAATTGTCCAGCTCATCCGCCGCTGTCTGGGTGGCTCGGAAGTTCTCCGCTGGCGTGGCATACACGGGGCAGCTAGCCCCAAACAGGCTGGTGATGGCTACGCCGTGCTGCTAAACCGCGCCAAGGCGGCTGGGCCCTGCCGGAGCCGGCGAGCCGCCAACAGCGCGATCCATCTCTCGCTGGTAAGCTTCTGACAAGCGTCTCATGCTGGCTAGCTTCTTCGCGCCTTCAACAAGCTGAAGGCGGCGCGCTTCTAACGTCTCTGCATCAGCATCTTCCGGAATGGGCGCAGCTAGGTCTTGCAGCGCCGCGCCGAGTGAGTCGGGCGCCCTTCCACCAGGGAACTCATCATGACCGATGACCAGCACCTCAGTGACGGTGCTCCCCTCGCTCTCCGCATGGGGGAGAGGTTCGTCGTAGACCACCACGTTGGAGGGGAACGCGTCCACCGACGCGGTGTCGGAGTCGACCAGCATTGGGTCGGTGGAGCCTACGGACTCCAAGTCTACGGCAGGCTCACCGGAAATGTGGAGTTGATCAAGGAGGCCCGCGAGGAGGTTTTCGAGGCCGCCTACGCCTGCGTCAGACACAGGCTCGTCGGAGAGGCGGACCTCGCCGACAAGTTCGGCCAAGGAGCTGGCTGCGCAGGCGATCTCCATGCCGCGCAGCACGTCGACGCAAACTTCATCTAGCGTGCCTGGCTGGCTGCACTCGCTAGGGAGGAAAAGGGTTCCTGTCCAGAACAGATCTCCGGACTGCGGTGCACCATGCCCCACGGTGGGCGCCAAATGTCGGGGGTTTGGTGCGACATAGGCCAACGGATGGCTTATCATGGTGGGGGCGAGTAGAATGTCGCCGGTCCCTGGAAACGGGATCATGCGAAGACATGCACGCCGGCAAATCTTACCCAGCTTCGGGGCTCTCCGGGGAGATAATACCCCTACTGCTGCTCTGCTGGGTCTCCGCATGATCACTATAGTCAAGGGTTTACACGGTTGCTCCTTGAGCTGTGTATGGTGGTAGGAGAGGGCAAGGCTAGCTCTCTCCCTCTATCTGGTGAGGTATATAATTTCTGGGATCCAACCCCTTGCATGGGTGCCCTGGGGGGTTTATATAGGCCTACCCCCGGGGGTACAATGGTAATGTGACTGGGCGCGGGCCCAGCCGTCAGTGTCTCCGACCTCCGACTTCTCCGCCGGCTGCTGGGGCCCGCCGACTGGTCTAGTACGGAGCCGACAGGCCGTGTCCACCGCAGGCGAGTCTTGCCGGTTGCTGATTACTGTAGCTGTGCTCCTGATGATGCAAGCTTGGTCATGGGGTCATGGCAACAGCCCCGCCGCCTGGCGGGCGATCACTGTGGCCACTCCCCATCTCTTCTTGATTAATGGCGCGTGGGCCCCGGGGGAGGGCTCGGCCAACTCCCCCGGGCCGACTCCCGTTGGGTCCGACTGGCGGTGCTCCCGCCGTCTCCCGAGGTCTCGCTGGCTGGTGGGCCCTGCTGCCTCCAGGCCATACAGACAAGCTGTCGTGGGCGGAGGACCAAGTACAGTGGTGCTGATGTCAGGGCCGGCTGGGCAACAGTGCCACGCGCGGGGAGATCCTCCCAAGTACGGCGCGCTGTAGCCATGCCTTCCCTTGGTAAGGGGCGGGGAGTGGACTTCATTGTAGCCACGCCCCTGCCCCGTCCCCCTTGATGAGGTCACGGTTTGTTGGAGTCGCCGGCCTACTCCCCAAAGCCGGCTTCTCTGGAAGTCGTCCCTGGGACTCGACCGTGAGCGGGCAGTCGGCCGCCTTGCCGTAGACTCCCCAGGAGGCGGCTCTTCGCCCTGTGGTCTTGAGGGGCGCAGCCTGCCCCGATGTCTTGAAAGGTCATTGGGCTCGGGTAGGCCTACCCGTGGCCCATTACTCCGACAAAATTCATATGGCAAATTACAAATTTTCATGTCCAAACAATTCATAACTGACTGCAAACAAGAATCTAATATCACTACCAGTAAATAGGAAGACAACTAGTCAAATTAACTTACTTTGATGTGGCTCGCGTAATCTACAACCTTCTGGACTGTAGGAGATGACAAGTAGACGACCAAGGCTGCAACACTAGATGTTTTTTTACATCTAAGAATCGACACGTGGGCAGCGAGTCCACTTTTAGCCAGTGGCGGATCCAAGAATTTAACATTGGGTGTTCAAAAAATTCACCACGATACAAATATAAGTTGTTCACTAGCAGGTATATCTTCCTAGGTCAATGTGGTGGTGGGGGAGGGGGCATATGTCCCCTAGCCACGAGCAATAGGGATGTTCGGTTTGTGACAAGGCTGCCTTAGGTCTCACGCTGTAGGTGGGACGATATGCAGTGGACAGTGGTATCCCCAGAGTCTACGCCTGTGGCGACCGCCGCCTCGACCCTCTATGCTGTGACGCTTAGTCCCATACTGGGTCGTCGCTCCTCCCCAATAGTGGCGGCAGGCATGACACTGGGCGACTCGTCCGCGTGGAGCTCCTGCGCTGGTGGCTCCCCCGCGTGGCAACGGCCGTGGCTCACCATGCCCATCGGGTTGGGTCACGAGGAGTGGCAGAGCCAGATTATGTATGAGGAGGACCAAGTGTTGCTAAAACAGGTTGGGGAGGGCCAAGTTGTTGAAAAATGATTTTTTAGTAGCGAACAGTGACTAATTCTGTCACTGATCATATCAAATTAATTAGCAGCAAATGGCTGATGTTAGGCGGGAGGGGGGGCAGGGACCTTGCTACTCCCCCATCTCCGCCACCGTGTGAGATCGTTGCCGCTTCGTTCATGCCTTTGTGGATCTGTGGGAAGAAGGAAGAATTGCTGGCTTTTCTTTTTCTTTGATTTTTTTGAGAAAATTGTTTCGTGAGTGGAGAAGAATCGCTTGGCTGGGTGAGCCTCTCGTGCATGCGTGCACCCTAGTGGACATAAGTGGTCTGAATCCTGAAGGTGCAAGGGAATAAAGCCTGTAGAATAGTGTATCTGTCATATATACCTATATATACAAAAATCTACAGAAATTTTCGGGTGTACATCTGTACACCCATGCCCCATGCTGGATCTGCCCCTGATTTTAGCATTCGGAGGATTGATATATTAGACATATGAACACATCTAAATAGCAATTTCTGACCTAGGTCTGGGATGTGGCTTTGAAATGGAAGACTTAGGTGTGCGTGGTGCAAACTGCCTATATCAGGACTAGAGAGAGAGAGAGAGATGCGACTGGAATCTGGATGAATGTGTCACGTCGCCGCCGGATGACCCACAAGTATAGGGGATCTATCATAGTCCTTTCGATAAGTAAGAGTGTCGATCCCAACGACGAGCAGAAGGAAATGACAAGCGGTTTTTAGCAAGGTATTCTCTGCAAGAACTGAAATTATCGGTAACAGATAGCTGTGTGATAAGATAATTCGTAACGGATAACAAGTAACAAGAGTAACTAAGGTGCAGCAAGGTGGTCCAATCCTTTTTGTAGCAAAGGACAAGCCTAAAAGAACTCTTATATAAAGCAAAGTGCTCCCGAGGACACATGGGAATTACTGTCAAGCTAGTTTTCATCATGCTCATATGATTCGCATTCGTTACTTTGATAATTTGATATGTGGGTGGACCGGTGCTTGGCTGATGTCCTTCCTTGGACAAGCCTCCCACTTATGATTAACCCATCTCGCAAGCATCCTCAACTACAAAATAAGAATTAAGGTAAACCTAACCATAACATGAAACATATGGATCCAAATCAGCCCCATACGAAACAACGCATAAACTAGGGTTTAAGCTTCTGTCACTCTAGCAACCCATCATCTACTTATTACTTCCCAATGCCTTCCCCTAGGCCCAAATAATGGTGAAGTGTCATGTAGTCGACGTTCACATAACACCACTAGAGGAAAGACAACATACATCTCATCAAAATATCGAACGAATACCAAATTCACATGATTACTTATAACAAGACTTCTCCCATGTCCTCAGGAACAAATGTAACTACTCACAAAGCATATTTATGATCAAGATCAGAGGAGTATTCATTATCATGAAGGATCTGAAAATATAATCTTCCACCGGATAAACCAACTAGCATCAACTAGAAGGAGTAATCAACACAACTAGCAACCCACAGGTACCAATCTGAGGTTTTGGGACCAAGATCGAATATAAGAGATGAACTAGGGTTTTAGAGGAGATGGTGCTGGTGAAGATGTTGATGGAGATTGACCCCCTCTCGATGAGAGGATCGTTGGTGATGACGATGGCTTCGATTTCCCCCTCCCGGAGGGATGTTTCCCCGGCAGAACAGCTCCCCCAAAGCCCAAGATTGGTTCTGCCAAGGTTCCGCCTCGATACGGCGGTGCTTTGTCCCGAAAGCTTCCTTCTGATTTTTTTCCAGGTGAAAACACACCATATAGCAGAAGATGCGTGTCGGAGGCTTGCCAGGGGGCCTACAAGGACGGGAGGCGCGCCCTACACCCTTGTGGCTGGTTGGTGGCCCCCCTCTGGTACTTTCTTCGCCTAGCATTTTTTATATATTCCAAAAAAATTCTCCGTGAAGTTTCAGGACTTTTGGAGTTGTGCAGAATAGGTCTATAATATTTGCTCCTTTTCCAGTCCAGAATTCCAGCTGCCGGCATTCTCCCTCTTCATGTAAACCTTATAAAATAAGAGAGAATAGGCATAAGTATTGTGATATAATATATAATAATAGCCCACAATGCAATGAATATCAATATAAAAGCATGATGCAAAATGGACGTATCACCGCCCACCCGCCAGTGCCGCCGTGCCCCCGTGCGATCCGGCGATGTTTGATGGCAAACAGACCTGGCCGGCTGCAGCCTCGTCTTGGCGGCTTGCGACGTGGGGAAGGATCTCGGAAGGATGGCACCGGTTCGTCTCCTGCTAGTGATATTTCTCCGTCGTATCTATAATCTTTTATTATTCCATGCCAATATTCTACAATGTTCATATGATTTTGGAAACTTTTTATACTATTTTTGGGACTAACATATTGATCGAGTGCCCAGTACCAGTTCCTGTTTGTTGCATGTTTTTTGTTTCGCAGAAAATCCATATCAAATGGAGTCCAAACGCGATAAACCACTACTAGGGAAAAGCCTACTAGCAGCGAGGCTTTTGGGCCTCTCAGTAGCGCTGGCACCGGCGCTACTAATAAGGCGCTACAGCTAACGTATAGCAGTAGCGCCGGTTGTCCCATGCTACTGCTATACATGAATAGCTGTAGCGCTCTTTGGGAAAGGGCGCTACTGATATTATCTACAGCGCTGTTTGCTGGGACGCGCTACTGACAATGCGGCGCTACTGCTAAATTCCCCCCCTCGCTACTACTAGTTTATTTATTAGTTTTTTTCCTGCATATTTGTTTTGTATTTGTTTTGTATTTGAATAGGCTTTATATAATAATCTTTAGCATATCATACACATACAAATGTAATCATAGCATATACATACAATTAGTCTCATCAAATCATGTCATCATCATAATCATCATCCAACACAAAGTGGTCTCTCGTCATCATCTCGAAAATAGCGATACAAGTCTCGAATGATATGCAAATACATCGTCATCCATCTAAACAATGATATACGCGAGAAGAGCTATCACTTTGAGAACATGAGTTCGCATCCCTCTTTCGCATTAGCGTGAACCTCTAAACTAACTGCTGCCTGTCGCTCGGAAACCAGAAGGGCCTGACACTCTGGCCACTTGTCGTATATATACTCTTGGCATAGCACTTCTTCGCCATCTATGATCTATGCACCTACATCATCACATGAGTCGATGATATGCAACATATATAGTTGAGTAACAGAAAGAGACAGACTTGGCAAAAATAAAAACAACATATCATAAGCATAAATAACAAAGTTCATCGTACCCCAAAATGCCCTAACTAGAGTGATTCTCGCTAGTCGAGGAGGAGGACGGTTTAATTGCATCACAAATAAAGTTTCACCGTGCATAACTCAAAGTTTTTTCATACAGAAAGTATGGACTAAACGGACACATTGTCATATATCGACAATCACTCCAACATGTCGTTCCATCCATCCAAGTCAGGGAGATAGTCCCCGAGCCTAGTGAAAGGCTTCAGGTCGAGACACTGAGAGGCTATCCATGTTCGGACGTCTTCCCGCGACATTTGTCCTTCTCCATAGAACATCCCTATTTTTCCGACGACCTCCTTCATGATGATTTGGGCAAGTTCGCGCTGGATGTTATAGAACTCAGCTCGAAGTCGATGATCCTCGATATCTCCTATGTCCTTAGCCCATTGCAGAATATGGGCATCGCCGGATCTAGGTGACATGCGAAGGTTCTGGTGATCCCGTCTATACTCCAGCATGTGGTTTAGGACATAGAATCCATCATTAAGAGAATCGTTCGGTTGCTCGATGCAGCAGAAGTCGGTCTTATGGCCGAAGGCGACCCTGCCGCCCCTTCTCTTCTTGTCCCTGACCTCTCCACCCCTTGCTTGGTAGTAAAACTAGCACTATCGAGAACATCCTTTATGTGGGTGTAATCCTTTTTGTGAATGTTCTTCGACGAGTCCAAGTAAAGAGCGTGGGAGAATCGGGGGTAGAGGATGATGAGGACGGCGCGCCCGCCGCTGCACAAAATAAGTCCTCAAATTAATTAGCCTCCACCGTGCAAATGAATGATTGAAATCGAAGGAAGGATAGCAGCGCGGATGACTTACACGGGATGATAAGGCACGAGAATCGCCTCCTTGTCCTTATTGGCGAGCATGAAATTGACGATGTAATCCCTCGCATATTCACGGTGATTTGCGCAGACTCCCAAGAAGCCCTCGTGCATGTAGTACGGGTCAGCGACACAGATATGAGATATCTGCTCAACCCCGATGATGTAGTTCATGTGCAAGGCATAAAGGCGGACAAACGTAAAATCCAACTTCTTCACGTGAAACATGTCGAATATGTAATCGAATCGGAGGAAGAACTTATCCGTGGGGAAGCTGTCGACGTACGACATTTGCCACGGAACGTTAACCACGTAGAGTGGGTATCCTGGATCTTTCGAGGCGATGAGGTCTTTCTCTACCCGCAGCACATCGTCATGAAGTCTCTTTAGATCGCCGAATCTGGCCCGTAGCGCTGTTGCAGGTAGGATTGGTTGACCGAGGATATGCCATTTATCCGCACCGGGGATATCTATATGGTCCTGAAGCCGAGGCTGCTGAGGCGGCTGGATCATAGAAACAACTTTTTTGCCTTTCCTCGCTCTCTTCCTAAACTTCTTTACTACCGGAAGGTCGTCCATAATATGTTGAGACGGCAATTCAGGCACCGACTCATGACGCTCAAACCCTGAGGAGGCGCTAGTATAGACATACTGTTTAGCAGCGCCGTCGTCGTCCTCATCCTCATCCATGGCGACATCATCAGCGACTAATGGAGCCTCCTCCTTACCCCGTCCGCTATCACCCAACCCGACACCCGACGATAATTGGGTAGGTGGGGTGTTGATGTTCATACCTTGTTGAGGCTGCGTGCTCGTGGGTGTGCTCCCGACCGCCTCCAGACGAAGCAGACTCTTTGGCCACAACAGAACCCACCCAGCATTGCAACAATCACCAAGCCGCCGCGGTGTCTCGTCGTCATCCCCCAGTAGTACTGGAGGAGGCAAATTCACGTGGCCCGGTTTGACACTGGCCACGGAAACCTTGAAGACGTTCGGGGGGATCGGCCGGCTGTGGAACAATGGTTCCTTCGGCTCCATTATCGTCGCCTTCCCCACGTCCACCTTCTAGTCGCCGATGGTGTACAATATGGTGCACGGGGTTTCGTCGGGCGCCGTTGGCTCAAAATTGCTGTCGTCCACCTCCATGACCACCACTCTAGTAGTCCTGAGTTTGTTAGGAACCTGTTGCCTCTTTGCTTTCGGTTCTACACCGGCTTCGCTCCCTGAGGCAGCGCCGGTCTCAGTCTCAGCGCCGGTCTCGATGCCTGTCTGAGTCTGAGCGCCGGTCTCAGCCTCAGCACCGGTCTGCGTGTCGGTCTCAGTCCCCGATGCCAACGGTGGGCCCAGCAATAACATCGGTTATCATCAGTAAGGCTAAAAAATTCGTCTGCCGCCCGGTAGGCGTCGTCGCAATCACCAGAACCCTGTCCTTCATTGTTGCTAGCCATGTTTCCTATGATTAAATCTAGTCAATTAATTCTAGACCTAATAAAATGAATAATGACATAAAAAAGGCCTATTGTTTTGCAGGAACGTTGACTCCTTCCTGGTGCGGCAAATCACACGGGCACTCGATATGTCCTACTTTGTAGCACAAGTCATGCCAAAATTCACGGAAAATTTCGGCATGACCTTTGCTAAAAAGTGGACAAATCAAGAACCTGAAATTTGCCGGAACGGAAATGAATCAACATTCCGGCAAAAAATATATAGGCCACTCAGCTTCATTGAAACAACAAAGCCACTTGGGCACAAACAACATGACCACTTCAATGAAAAGATATAATCAACAATAAAAGTCTAGGAAGGGATCATGTTTAAAATAAAACTTGCCTAAATAACCTAGATAATTAACCTAATCAAACTAGTTAACCTGACTAGTTCTCTGTCAAAGCCCTAACTAAATTTTTGCACTAACCTAGGTAATTAACCTAATTAAACTAGTTAACCTAACTACTTCTCTGTCAAAGCCCTAACTAAATTTTTGCCCTAACCTAGATAATTAACATAATTAAACTAGCTAACCTATGCATGAGAGAGAGAGGAGGGGTGGGGGCTTACAGAGGATGGCTCCGGTGGTGGTGAGGGAGGCAGTGGTGGCGAGGGAGGATCTGGTGGCGTCGACGGCGGCTCCGGTGGTGTTGATGAGGCCTCGCGGCTCCGTGGCGTTGGGGGCGGCTCCGATGGCGTCGACGGCGCACGGCTCTGGTGGCTCCGGGGGCATCGACGTCGGCAGGAGACGGCGGCGAA